>NC_137977.1:28725998-28740998 GCF_963924665.1 Micromys minutus | reverse complement strand
TTAAAAAAATTTAAAACAAAACAAAAAAAAAAAACCCCAAAAAGTAAAATATACTTAACAAATAATTATAAATGACTTGTTTGTTTGTTTGAGTGGTTGGCTTTTTGAGACTGGGTTTCTCTGTGCAGCCCTGGTTCTCCTGGAACTCACTCTATAGCCCAGGCTGGTCTTGAACCCATAGCGATCTGCCTGACTCTGCCTTCCGAGTATATAATGACTTGTAAACGACAAGATATTGTGTCAAGAGCAAGGGCTTTATAGCCAAGGTGCTTTGCTCTCAAATCCCACTTTGGTCTCTGTTACAATGTATAATTTAAAAACAAGTCATCTGTAGCTTCTTCCATATTCCAGTTTCCCCTTTGCAAAGTGAGGATCAAGTGCCTGTATATGCTAACACTGTTCTAGAAGCCAGGGCTAGCCAGTGGGTAAGACAGTCATAATTCCTATGCACAAGATGTGTGTAGACGGAACACTGCCTCTCAGGAAGGCTAGCTGTAGGCTATGGATCAGCCTATTGACAATCATTCCTGTCAATGCCTACCACAGTACTGCTTACTGGCTGACAGCAGCTGTGCCCCAGCATAATGAAGTCCATTGTGTAAGGCTCATAATGACCCATGAAGGAGGGACCTTTTGTTATTCCCCCCACGACAGATGAGGGACATGAGACACAGACCAGGATTGGCTGGAAGCCCTACAACTAGAAAATGGCTGAGCTGGAATTTTCCATACCCCAGGTATGGAAACACAGACTTTCCTGCTTACTTTTCTTTATGCTAAGGTCTCAGTGCTCCTGCATTAAGTTGGAACTCAATCCAAGTTCATCAGCGGGTTAAGCTCTAGGAGGGTTGGCTGAGAAACACAGAACATAGTTTTTCTGGGCTTTCTCTTTGGGTGAACTAGATCGACGCAAGGGACCCAGTGTGGAGGGTCATCTAGAGTAAAGACAGCTAAAGTGATGAGTCGATTAGCTGACTGCCTGTCCTGGGTCGGTGTAAATAGGATCTGCTTTTCAAATCTCTTCCTTTCCCCTACATGACTGTGAGTCACCTGTGTCTGCATGGAGCTTCCTGTGGCGTCTGCAACTATCCCTTAAAGACACAGGCTCATCCAGAGAGAGGAGTCAGAGCTATGCCATGTCCAGCCATCCTTCTTCTAGCAGGTGCTGGAAAATGTTGGCTTCCCCAGACTGACACTGAGCAACATGTCTGGAGCCATCTCGTTAAAGTGGCTATTGGGAAATTGAGCTCTAATGTCAGTTGGGAAGGACAGACTGTCCAGGAATAGAACGGGACATTGCAAATGAGCCGTGAAAAACAAACCTAGGCCTTGGCCCTGCTGTTGGAGCCCAGATGTGCTCCTGCAGAAGCTTGGCAGAATGCACAGGGAAGACGCTGCCTGCCTGGGCTGGGTGTCCAAGTTTCTGCACACGGCGTGGCTACAGTGTTTGGCTCTAGGTTCTGATAAGCTAAAGTGGACCAGGAAGGCTCAGAAGCATGAGACTCATCTAGGTTCTTACCAGCTCCAGTTCAAACCTCTGTTTTTAGTTGGGTTTGTTCAGAAACTGGACAATACATTGTAGGCCTATGAATGTTTTTCCTTCCTTCTTCCCTCTCTTCCTCTTCTTTTTATTACTTTGGATAATGTCTAATATAGTTCAGGCAGACCTGCAACTTACTGTGTAGTTGATGTTGACCTTGAACTTCTTATCCTCCTGCCTCCTCCTCTGTGTTCTGGGATTAAACCTAGGGCCTTTGGCACTTGGGGTGAGTGCTCTAAGCACTGATCATCCCCAGGTGACTTCCAGGTCTTTCAGGAGTGAGTTTACAAATGGCTTAGAAGCTTTGTTCTTTTTTCTGTCTTCCATGCCCTCTCTTACTCTCTTCTGGTGTTTACCTCACTTCTCAGACTAAAGTACACACACAGCGAAAGCTTGGTTTGTGGTCCAACAGAAACAAGCATGGGCCCTGCTTTTTCTCTTTACCCGTGTGAGCCTGGAAGATTTGCTTCTCTTTACTGAATGTTGGTTTGATCTCCTGTAAAGTGGTCAAAATAATAAAATGGCCACATAGGGTTTGGAGGGAGATTAAATGAGGAATTGCTTATGAGTAATGAATACCTTACAAGCAGCATTTCTCTAAGAAACATTATGGGGATGTAGATATATTCCCCCATTGTCCTTCGAAGAGAAAGAGATCTGAGCTCACACCTACTTCAAGGTAGGTGACCTTGGCCTGTGTCCTCCCCTAAGATGAGGATGGTGTTAATAACAGTAACAATGCTATTCACATGGGACTAGGAAAGAAGGTGCATGTGTCCCGATTAGAGCTTCATAAACAGTCTGGTAGCTCCTTATATTACTACTTCTCTACCTACTGAAGCCACAGGTGCATCATGGGTATGAACTGTGGGCTTGTATCAGTCTACATATCCTACCCACAAAAGCTCTGACATCAGTGCTCTGTAAGAATCAGGGAAGTCAACAAAAGTTGCTTTTTTATAAGCAATGAAAATATATTAATGTACTTTGCTATTATTAATTGCAAAACATTGAAATTAATTACATTTTTATAAGCTAGCCCCCATACAAGACCAAATATTTACTTATTTATTTATTTATTCTTACAACTTTATTTAAAAAAGAGAGATACGTGTACAGACTTTTAAAAGTATTTTGGCATAAAACTATATGAATATATTTTTGTCAGTACTTAATTCTTTTAGAGGTTTGATTGCATGCATTGAAATCCCACTAGTTACCATAAGCATAAAGTACATGTAGAACAGAATGTAACATAGAAACAGTCAGAGTTTTCTTGGTGTGTACAGATTAAACATAACAATGGTTGAATACCAAAAATTGCCACAAGGCTATATTCCTAGCTCTTGGATTATTAATGATTTAAGGTCTAGGTGTACCACATTCTGAGAGGGTGCTGTACACTTATATTTTTTTCCTAAGAAGAATTCAGGCTTTCATTATTTGGCCTTTGTTATTCTTGAGCATCATATGGCCTGAGAGTTGTTTCTGGGTGTTCAGAGCTTTCTGGGGCTCTGAATAATACTATCCAATTATCAGTGACTGCATATTATGTCTGCTCCTTTGTGACTGGGTTATCTCACTCAGGATGATATTCTCTAGATACATTCATTTTCCTAGGAATTTCATAAAGTCATTGTTTCTAATGGCTGAGTAGTACTCCATTGTGTAAATATACCACAATTTTTGTATCCATTCATCTACTGAAGGACATTTGGGTTCTTTCCAGCTTCTGGCTATTATAAATAGGGCTGCTATGAACATTGTGGTGCATGTGTCCTTATTGTATGTTGGAGCATCTCTGGGTATATGCCCAAAAGTCTTCAGGTAGGACTATGTCCAATTTTCTGAGGAACCGCCAGACTGATTTCCAGAGTGGTTGTACCAGCTTACAACCCCACCAACAGAGGAATATTTCTCTTTCTCCACATCCTCACCAGCATCTGTTGTCATCTGAGTTTTTGATCTTAGCCATTCTGACTGGTGTGAGGTGGAATCTCAGGGTTGTTTTGATTTGCATTTCCCTGATGGCTAATAATGTTGAACACTTCATTAGATGCTTCTCAGCCATTTGATATTCCTCAATTGAGAATTTTTTGTTTAGCTCTGTACCCCATTTTTAATAGGATTGTTTGATTCTCTGGCATCTAACTTCTTGAGTTCTTTGTATATATTGGATATTAGACCTCTATCAGATGTGGGGTTGGTAAAGATCTTTTCCCAATCTGTTGGCTGCCGTTTTTTTGTTTTGTTTTTTTTTTTGTTTGTTTTTTGTTTTTTGTTTTTTTTTTGACAGTGTCCTTAGCCTTACAGAAAATTTGCAATCTCATTAAGTCCCATTTCTCGATCCTTGGTCTTAGAGCACAAGCTACTAAGCTATTGGTGTTCTGTTCAGGAAATTTTTCCCCGTGCCTATGTGTTCTAAGGTTTTCCCTAGTTTCTCTTCTAATAATTTTAGTGTACCTGGTTTAATGTGGAGATCTTTGATCCACTTCTACTTGAGCTTTGTACAAGGAGATAGGAAAGGGTCTATTTTCATTCTTCTGCATGCTGAGTGCCAGTTGAGCCAACACCATTTGTTGAATAGGTTGTCCTTTTTCATTGAATATTTCCAGCTCCTTTGTCAAAAATCAAGTGACCATATGTGTGAGGGTTCATTTCTGGATCTTCTATTCTGTTCCATTGATCAACCTGCCTATCTCTGTACCAGTACCATGCGATTTTTAACACAATTGCCTTGTAATATAGCTTGAGGTCAGGGATGGTGTTTTCTTGTTGTTGAGGGTGGATCTTGATATTCTAGGTTTTTTGTTATTCCATATGAATTTGCAAATTGCTCTTTCCAACTCTATGAAGAATTGAGATGGAATTTTGATGGGGATTGCATTGAATCTGTAGATTGCTTTTGGTAAGATGGCAATTTTTACAATGTTGATCCTTCTAATCCATGAGCATAGGAGATCTCTCCATCTTCTGAGATCTTCTTCAATTTCCTTCTTCAGAGATTTGAAGTTCTTGTCATACAGGAAAAGTTGCTTCTTTAGTACCTTAGCACAAGGCAGGCTATGGCTGGCCTTCTGTCAGTCTTTGTGGTCTGACTAATGAGGTGTTTGAGCATCATTTTTATTTTAACCTGGAACCTTATAGTTTTGTTTAGCCTCTCTCGTGTCAGTGGTCAGCACAGTATTAAGCAACGAACACAAACTCTGTGGCCATTTCACTGCTGAAAGAGCATAAAAAATGATCTATCTATGTTAGATTTCAGTTTCCATACCCACCATCCTGGTATAGTCATTCTGCAGGTGAAATGATACACAAGCACTGGACCCTCATCTTTTCTCTCAACCAGCTCCCAAACTACAGCAGGTATCTTCTGATGTCTACATCCACGAGGGAGTTGCAAAGGTAGACTGCAAGATTTTTTTCTTTTTTTTTTTTTTTTTGGCTTGTTGCTTTACTCTTACAAACCAACCAGTCTTTTTGGTGTTAGAAAAAAATTTCAAGCCCAAGGGTTTAATTGTCAGACAGAGCAAATATGGGTCTTTGTGGAGCTTTCAAGTTCTGTGTCAGCCACAAAGGTGATATTCACTGGATGCTTTAGGCTGGATTCATAATTTCTTGGCAGAGAAAGCAGAAGTCTGCTCAGAGAGGAACCAGTCCAATCTAAAAGGAACCCCGAAGGCTGCAGACTGTTTAGGCTTGACAGGCCTTGGAACGCTGTACCCATTAATATTCCCAATGACTAGAAAATGACCCAAAGATTGCATTCCTCCCATTTCAACTGCTCTGGAATAATGTGAAGATCAAATTGCATTTATGACCATGTCAGTGAAAAGGACACGCTTGTAACTTATTGAACTTTTCCTACTGTGCACCCAATCCACACTGTTCATTTCCTTCTTTGAAAAGCTTCCTATAGCACCCAACTTACGTCTCTGCCTGGAAGCAGACACATTGCCTTTTTTTTTTTTTTTTTTTCTGACTCTTTCAGTTTTCTGGGGAGGGTGCAGTTGATACCCCAGTGCAACCCTTATAGGCAGCAGGAATGGGAGCAAATGAGCCACTTACTGTTCTCAAGTCTCCATTTCCTGGTCTTTAAAGTGTTCTATATGAAGAAAGCTAGACTCTAGACCACTGGTTCTCAACCTGGGCATCATGACCTCGTAGGGGTCCAAATCAAAACCCATAGATATTTGCATTGCAATTAACAACAGTAGCAAAGTTACAGGTATGAAGCAGCAACAAAATAAACTTATGGTTGGGGGTCAGCATAACAGAAGGAACTGTATTAAAGGGTCGCGGCATTGGGGAGCTTGAGAAGCAATTAGAAATTAGTGTCGGGAAATTAGAAATTTCTCTGATGGTTTCATCCTGGTCCCACTCCCCACGCAAGACAACCTGAACCCACGGTTAGACACATGTATTTCTAGACTGTGCTAACCAAGGTTAGACATGTGCATTTCTAGACTGTGCTAACCAAGGTTAGACATGTGCATTTCTAGACTGTGCTAACCCACGGTTAGACATGTGCATTTCTAGACTGTGCTAACCCACGGTTAGACATGTGCATTTCTAGACTGTACTGTCCACCATGGTGGCTGCCAACTACATGTGACTGCAGCACAGTGGGTGAAAATTTCCCACTGAATTTGAAAGGTGTTTTATATTAAGATAAAAAGAAAACAATACTAAATATCTTATTAATAGTTTTTGTGTTGATTTTGTGTAGAAAGAATGCTTCAGCAAGTCAGATGAAGTGAGATATATCTTTGAAATTAGCTTTACTTTTCTTAGGGATTACATATTTATTTAGTTTGGCAGCATGCTTTGCATCTCAGGACAGCCTGTAACTTTCTACACAGCCCAGACTGGCCTTAAACACTTAATCTGGCTGCTCCGGCCTCTCAAATGCTGAGATTACAGGCATAAGTTACAATGACCTGTGGTGTGTGTATGTTTCTGTAGTATGTGTATATAGTATGTATTTGTGTGTGTGTTTGTGTGTATGTGTGTGTGTGTGTGTGTGTGTGTGTGTGGTATGTATGTGGTGTGGTGTGTGTGTGTGTGGTGTGTATGTGGTGTGGTGTGTATGTATGTGTGTGTGTGTGGTGTGTATGTGGTATGGTGTGTGTGTGGTGTGTATGTGGTGTGGTGTGTGTGTGTGGTGTATGTGGCGTAGTGTGGATGTGTGTATGTATGTATGTGTTATGTCTATGTATTTGTGTGTGTGTGCATGTCTGGGGAGGTGACTGTGCATTTGTGCTCATGTGCACATAGAAGACGGAGGCAGCCATAGTGTCTCTTAGTTACTCTCCCCTTAACGTTTGGTACAGGCTCCTAAACTTGAAGCTCTCTGAGTTGGCTAGGCCAGCTCCCAGCAAGCTTCTGCAGTCCGTCTGCTTCTGTCTCCCCAGAGCTGGAATGACAGGTGCAATTGTGCCGAGATCCAAACTCAGGTCGAGTTTGTGTAGTAAACGGTTAAGTGGCTGAGTCATCTCCCTGGCCCCTCTTTTTAGTTTTAACACAAACTACACAAATGACTCACATTAACAGACAAGAGGAGAACGCTGCTCTGACTTTTCCTCTATGACCACAGACCCCCGCTAGGTGCACACACACAGGATCACGGTTTTGAAGAGCAGTCCGTACGTGTGTCCTGTCACTGATTTCTGTGCTTAGCTGTGGGGCATGGAAATACTTTGTTAGCTAACTCAGGGCTGCTTCATTTAAAACATGGCAATAAAGACAGGAGATTGTTTAAGTCCCTGTAGCTGTAGTTTGGAGTACTTGTGAAGTTTCCCTTTTATTTTATGAGCAATGTCACATGGTATTTAAGGCTGTGCCCAATTCTGTTAGAGAAGTTCACAGTGATGTTACTTAATTAGTGAAATACTTTAAACCTTGAGAGATTAGATTGAATCTTTAACATCTTGGGGACATGGACCCTCTTGGAACTCTGAAGAAGACCCTGGCCATTCGTCCCCAGGGAAGTGCCATTGGGCAAACACATCTGTGGTTTCTGTTTGTTTGTTTTATTTGTTTTTGTTTTGATGTCAGGATTTCATGGGTATCCTGAAAGCAGTTAAGTATTTTTTTTTTTTTTTCTCCCAGTGAAATGTTTGAGAGTAAAAGTCACATGATTATTGGATAGAAATGGTAGAGCAAGTCTTATAGAGTGGTCACATAAACTCGCAATCCTCAGTTGCTATTTACAGTGTCTGTAATCATGTGGTCAGACCTGAGTCTCACCTAGCATCTGTCTCCTGCTCCTTGTAACAGAGGAACACATGCCTCCCTCAGGAGTCTGGCATACGCACACCACAGATGCTGAGTAAACACTCCTCTCTTTTTGACACCTCAGTCATTGTTTTCCCCTGAAGCACCCGTGGTTTGTTGGGCCCCACCCCCAGGAGACAGGATTTCTATGTGCAGCCCTGGCTGTCCTGGAACTCAGCTGTAAACCAGGCTGGCTTCGAACTCACAGATTCACTTATCTCTGCTTCCTGAGGGCTGGGACTAAAGGGGTGCACTGCCACGTTCATCCCTTTCGTTTCTTGACAGAGCCGGTGGAACGCTGTTAGTTCTAAGCTAGTGGTCTGAGGCTGACTGAAAATGTGTAAATGGGGCTATCGAGATGGTTCAGTGAGTGAAGGTGCTCAGTGCTAAGATGCTGAGCTGAATTTAACCCTGAGAACTCACCTGACCTCCACGCGTATCCCATGGCACACATGCCCTTACTCCCCAAATGAATACATAAAATGTAACTTAAAAATCTAAAATCCACCTAGGTTGGCAGAAAGGAATCAAATATGTATTTAAGAGTTTAAATATCTGGACCCCCTTTTCACATTCCCTATTGTTTGAAAGGAGAGGTTTTAAATAAAAAGCCTTAAATAGTGCTGAGCTCATACTAGAATTCCCGCCATACTAGAGTGCTTTCAGCTAAGTTACAAAAGGCTTCATCTGCCCATTCAGTCTCTACTTATAAAGTCATTGCTTCTGAAGAGCAGCCATCATCTCTTCATTGGCTTCTCTGAAGTTGCTCTGGGTGCCAGACCATAGCTCTCCTCTCTCGTGTGGTCCCCTCATTGGGTGGACCACTGCTGGATATGGAAAGCCTATTTTTGTTTTTGAAAACTAGAACGGCTTTCTCGGGGTTCTCTAAAAATGAGAAAGTGAAATTTCATGCAAATAATATCCGCTGGCCAGAACACGCCAACGTGAACACGCATGGAGTTCTCACAGTATGCCAGGCGTGTGCACGATGCCAGTGTGTACTTGGTTTGCTTTCTACAACCCTGGGGTACCATTCTCCTCACTGAGGGCGAGTCTTCAGATTCCAGAGACCGTTACTATGTCTTCCTGTGTCGCCTGCCCTCTTTCATGAAGATGGGCAGAAAGATCTTTATAAGATGCAAATTGGATAATATCCTTCATGTTTATAATCATTCAGTAGCACCCCAAAATTAACTGTGTAGGTTTTTGTTTCCTGACACTTCCCCTATTACCACCTAGTACCTTCTTCACATGGACATATCTTCTCACAGCTCAGAACCCTCGTGGAGATTTTTTTCCTCTCTGTCTTGGACACTTCTGCCCAATTCTTTAGCTCTCCTTTTGTCTTATCCCCCAACCACTTAGGAAGTTCACCTTTTAAACCTTGATACTCATTTTAATTCTTTCCTACTTAAGTCCTGCCCCAAATAATCCTTGTGAAATAATCAGAGTGCTCAGCCCTTTCCCTGCTGTTCCTCCTCCTCCTCATTATTATTATTATTGTTGTTGTTGTTGTTGTTATTATATTGTTTTGTTTTTTGAGACATGGTTTCTCTGTGTAACCTTGGCTGTCCTAGAACTCACTCTGTAGACAAATTTGGCCTCGAACCCAGGAAGATCCATCTGCTCCTGCCTCCTGAGCACTAGGATTAGAGGTGTGTACCACCCCAGTTCACTCCCTTCTTATTCTAACCACACTTTAAGATGATCTAATTATTTGTGTGTTTTGCTACTGAACACATCTCTGATGAGAACAGAGACCACATCTCTGTCTTTCTCTGTGTTTACCAATGGCTTCACAGTCTGTCTGGCATGTGGTGGTTGATGAGTAAATATTTGTTAAAAGGGTGAGTGACATTTAGAACAGTTAGCATAAATAATAATTTTCTTGGTACTTTTCAACTTTGAAAGCCCACAAGGGCAAGTCTTAAGGCACTTTACATAATCGGCAATGTTTGTTTGAATGAATACAACCGAACCCCTGTTTTCATCTTTTCTCAGGTTAATAGAAAACCGCCATAACCCCAGCCCAAAACAAGGATGAGTCCAGCCACTGACAGCAACCTGTCAATTGCCGGTTTCTCTGGGGCGAACCTCAGGACTCACATCATTCTCTCCTGGATGTCTGTCTACCCAGTCAGACTTGGCCCGAGGGTAAACGGCAGGACAAAACAGGGCAATGCCATTTCCAAGAGCAAAACTGGTCATGGAATGATAATTCTTCTGTTTTCATTTTTTAACAGTCTCATCAGAAATAACAAAACAACAAAATGCCGCTCTTCCATTATTCTCCCAGCAAAAGCAAAAGTGTCTTCTTAATGAATTGTGCCTCCGGAGAAAGGAAGGGAGCCCTGCTGTGGGCTCTGAAAAAGATGCAGGCATGGCCAGGGCCTGACTCTGCTCCGGTGGGGGTGGGGTGGGGGTGGCGGTATCCTCCCCCCCAAGCTTAAGGAAGCCTGTGGTTCAGGTTCTGCCTAATGATAAGGAGCCGCTTACTAAAACCCTGCAACTGAAGGAGATTCCAGGGAATCCTAGAGCTGGTGGGTAAGAAAGCACTTCACAATATTTAAGACACATCTCTGGGGGAATTGGGAACCAGTCACAGCCGGGAGGGATCTGGGTTCTAATCCTCCCTACGGAAGAATGCTTTATGTGGAAATGGAATCTCCCAGGCAATTGTTAAGATGAATCATGTTCTCTGAGTTTGAGGCCAGCTGATCTATAGAGAGTTTCCGGTCAACCAAGGCTACAGGAAAAGGTTCTGTCTCAATAAAACAAAACAAAACAATTCATTTTCTAATCCTTTTTCAGTATGGTATTAATCCCTTCTAGTATGAAATGTTTATTATGAACTCACTGATATTAACCTCTTTACTCTGTAGCCGTCTTTCTCAGCAGAACCTAGGGAAAGTTGGTCAGAAACTACAGCTAACTTTACATAGTTAGTAATTCATACATCTAGTATAGATTCAGTATTTATTTATTTATAAATATTATTATGTTGGCCTTTTATCAGACATTTAGAGAATATTTTTCCTCCCCAACACCTTCCAGATCCTCCCTACCCCACAGCCTATTCAGCTTCATGTTCTTTCTCTCTCTCAGAAAAATCAAAACAAACAGAAGCAAAACAACAACTAAAACAAAACGAAAGGCACACACAAAAAGCATGGTGTCCATTTTATGTTGTGTAGCTACGGCTCAGTACAAGGCCAGGCCCACCCTGGAGTGTGGTTGATATACCCAGAGTCACTCCATCAGAGAAAACAGGTTTACCCTCTTCCAGCAAGCATCAGTTGCAAATTGCTTCTGGGTTAGGAATGGGGCTCTGTACCCACTTCTTACTGATTGGGGGGGTCTGGATTGAACTTGTGCAGGCCTGTGTGTGCTGTCACAGTTGTGTTTACCTCAGTGCAAATGACTTTTCTAAGGAAAGAGTTAACGGTTGCAGAGTGAGTGCCCGATAGAGGAAGAGAAACCTGTAAGGTAAATGCCAGGGCCTGGGGAAAGGGCTCAGTAGGTACAAACGATTGTCGTGCAAGTATGAGGACTGTCTTTGCTCCTCTGCACCCACAAGAAATGTTGGGCTTGATGTTGTTAGCCTATCTGCAAGCTAAGTGAGATGTCTCAAGGGAATTAGGCAGAGAGCCATACAGCAGGAAAACTGAAGCTATTGACCTCAACACACACACACACACACACACACACACAGGTGCACACATGTACACACATGCATGCATATATCCATACCCCCACACTCCTACGCACACCCTTACACACACACGCACACACACACACACACACACACACACACATATATATATATATATATATATATACCATATACACATGTACACACACATAAACACACGTGCACACATGGGCACCCATATATCTACACACTACACCCACACTCGTAGATACATACACACACCAAACTAATAAGAGGCAAGTGAGAAGGAGAGTGTTAGCATAGACAAGATGCTGTCCCAGGCAGGCCCTTTTCTTCCTTCCCCAGTTTCTCTCTCACTCTATATCACGATGGTGCCGGTGTGGGACAGGGCAAAGAGCAAAGCACACCTAAATTAGACAGTAAGGGTGGGGCAGTGAATGAGTGCTTCTTGCTTTCGGGTCTGAGAGGTAGACAGTCTTTGGCAGGTCAAAAAGTCCCTTTCTAACTGGGTGGAGTTTGGACAGAAAGAACAGGAGTTCATTGGACTGAGTCGTAGGGTGGGACGGTAAAGGGGCTGGATAGAAAGCCAGATAAGGCTTCACAGAACTCAGGTTTCCTTTCGAAGTATTACCAGCCCTGTGAACATACTCAGGACTTGGTTGTATTTTCCTGAGAGTTCATTGCACAGAATTTCATCCTTTTGTGAATAATTTTCTGTATCTGTTCCTTAGACATCCTGTTTAGTTCATGGAGCATCAATGAACTAACTCACCATGTCCAGGGCCTCTTGGCTTCAGGGGAAGCAGGTGAGCAAACATAGTATTCCGTATACCCCAGCGTGACTCCCAGAGGCAGAGAGAGGCCAGCAAGAAAAGAGAATTGGAGTGACCATGGTAGAGCTGTCATGGGAGACACCAAGTTTCTCTATAATGAAGCATCTGAACAATGCTGTGGACGCTGGTTGTGGGCATCTTGTTCTCAGAAAGAAGGGGAATGAACAAAGCAACAGCGGACAGAGCTAAGAGACAAAGAACCCCATCCTAGAACCCGGGGTCTGTTCTTCAGTCATGCCATGGAGATGCCGATCTGAAAATTATTTCTGTCATCTTCTATTTTTCTTAAGTCTCCTTGAGTAGAAATTTTACAAATTACAATAAAAAAAATTCCTCTCACACAGAGCTGATAAACTGTGTCAACACAGATAAATTGTCCCAAGATAAGTTGATCTAATAGATATTAACACCTGCCCTGGACAGTTTCTTTCTCGGTGAATTGTTAGCTTTCGTTTGTGACTTCGGTTAAAGTGGCAAGACCCCTGTCCTTACCATCTACTAGCTGCGAAAGGGGCTGCAGAAACGTCTTTAAATCAAAACTAGGAAGATTCTTTTCCATTCATTATGCTGACTATGTCCTGTGTTTTAAGTATCCAGGAACTCTTCATTCCAAAGAATCCTCAAGTAGTTTCTGAGCTGAGGCTAGAATCCTGAGAAGTTACTTCACCCAACTGGGAAGTGTTCTCTTGTCAGCTCTTTGGTCCCCCCGGGGGCCAGAACGTGGTGACAGTTCATAGAAAGAAGTTTTCAAGGAATGAAACTCTTTTTAAAAATTATTGGATAGTTTGTGTATTTACATTTCAAATGTTATCCCCTTCCCGCCTCTCCCATCCCTTCTCTTCCTGCTTCTATAAGGATGCTCCCCCTCCCATCTACCCACTCCCATCTCAACACCCTGGCATTCCCCTACACTGGGGAGTCTTCACAGGACCAAGAGCCTCTCCTCCTACTGCTGCCAGACAATGCCATCCTCTGCTACATACACAGCGGGAGCCAGGGGTCCCCGTATTAACTGGTCGTTCAGATCTCCTCTCTGTTGCCAAGTAAGGGAAGCTGCCACAGTAGCAGCTAAGGATGGTCCCCTGGGGGTCCCCCCACTACAGTTCCTTTGAGATTGTCATGGGGGT
Source organism: Micromys minutus (assembly GCF_963924665.1). NCBI lineage: Eukaryota > Metazoa > Chordata > Mammalia > Rodentia > Muridae > Micromys > Micromys minutus. The sequence goes on along the minus strand of NC_137977.1, from coordinate 28,727,549 downwards.
AAATAAATGAAGAAAGATGCAGGAAGACAGCAGCTCCTGAAAAGTCCTGCTGTCTTCAAGAATGTTAGCAATTTGCCCTCTTCATTTTCTCTCCGTGGGTGACTTGGCACGAGTCAGGTTGGGCAGTGTTTGTGCTCGGCAGGAGTGTATGTTAGCAAAACTCATGTTAGCATTTGTATAAAATTCCCATCAGTTGCTGGCTGCTTCCAAATACGACACTACCTGGGAAGGCTCTTTGAAGGGCTGGACTTTACACTCCCGCCCCGTTTTCCAGGGAAACAGTGCTGCCAACTGATTGCCTGGTGGCTTCTTTTGATCCACACTTTGACCTGGCTAATGAATCTTCAAGTGCCAATAGCAATTTTCTATCCTGTTACTATTCTTCAAAGGTAAGAATCTCATTTTCAATTTCATCATAGTTCCAATGGTAAAAACACCAGTCCCCCTCCTTTTTTTTTTTTTTAAGCAAACATTCCTTTTGTTTTCTGCTCACACAAAGAAGGTAGGCAGCTCTAGAGGTTAAACATAAGTGAGGTCGATAATGAAGACAGGAAGAAAATTCCTGTGGGGAGAGAGGATGCAGTTTCGTCTTAGTTTGGTCAATCTTAGATGCAAAAGACTGGACTTGGAGACCAAGGCTTATTTGTTAGACTTTTGGCTCTTATCGGATCAGCAGACCTTAATTAAGCAGCACTCAGCAAAGGAGGCAATGGTGAAGGAGGCCTCCACCTGGGGTGGTTGTTAGCATTTTATCTAAGCCCCGTTCCACAGTTACCTGACTCACTGTAAAAGGGGGCTGCTTGCCCCCTCTGCTCTCTCTCTTTTGCCTTCTTGCTCTCTCCCTCTCCCTCCCTCCCTCCCTCCCTCCCTCCCTCCCTCCCTCCCTCCCTCCCTCCCTCTCTCTCTCTCTCTCTCTCTCTCTCTCTCTCCCTCCCTCCCTTCCCTCCCTCCCTCCCTCCCTCCCTCCCTCCCTCTCTCTCTCTCTCTCTCTCTCTCTCTCTCTCTCTCTCTCTCTCTCTCTGTTGTCCTACACCTTCTCCTTCTTTCCCCCTTCTCCTTCCCCATATCTCCATAAGCTCATGGCCAGCTTGTACTTCTCTGTTCCCTTTCCCTCTAACCCTTCCTCTCTCCTCCATCTCTGTGTCTTTCTCTGCCTCTACTACCCCCTCAACTCCCCTCCCATGCCCTGAATGAACTATTCTATACTATACCATCTTGTGGCTGGTCCCTGGGAGGTGGCGGGGAAGAGATGCCTCAGCATGGGCCCTCGGAGGCACCCACTTCCCCCACACCTGACTACACATTCTCCAAACATATTCCTTCTTTCCTTATCTTTTTATAAACCACAACAGCGGTGGTGCTAAAATTACATGAGTCTCAGCTCTTTGATGCCATGTTAGCTGTTTTGTCTTTTTGTTTTGTTGTTTTCTGTTGTTGTTTATGTTGTGGTTGGTTTTTGGTGGGGGGGGCACTTACTTGTGATTATTTTTAATTCCCTTTACCAGAACCCCGCTTCTGCTTTGATAACTCACCCACCCCTCTCTGTGTGTT